>NC_089534.1:7031522-7032976 GCF_963924715.1 Thunnus thynnus
GCAAAACATTTTCAAAACTCACCTCAGAGCCACAGCGATGCTTAAATCTATGTATCTTTAAAGGACCAGTATGTAAGATTTAGAGGGATCTCTTTGCAGAAATGGAATATAATATTCATAAGTATGTTTTAATTAGTGTATAATAATCTGAAAATAAGAATCGTATGGCTAGAGCTTTCAGTATGACATCAGAGCTCACCTGAGAGGCTGCAGGTCACCTGTCTGTTGATCTCGGTGACATCAGAGCTCACCTGAGAGGCTGCAGCACACTTGTCTGTTGATGTCTATGACATCAAAGTTCACCTGAGAGGCTGCAGCTCACCTGTCTGTTGATCTCTGTGGCATCAGAGCTCACCTGAGAGGCTGCAGCTCACCTGCCTGTCAATCCTTGTGACATCAGAGCTCACCTGAGAGGCTGCAGCTCACCTGTCTGTTGATCTCTGTGGCATCAGAGCTCACCTGAGAGGCTGCAGCTCACCTGCCTGTCAATCCTTGTGACATCAGAGCTCACCTGAGAGGCTGCAGCTCACCTGCCTGTCAATCCTTGTGACATCAGAGCTCACCTGAGAGGCTGCAGCTCACCTGTCTGTTGATCTCTGTGGCATCAGAGCTCACCTGAGAGGCTGCAGCTCACCTGTCTGTCGATCTCTGTAACATCAGAGCTCACCTGAGAGGCTGCAGCTCACCTGCCTGTCGATCTCTGTGGCATCAGAGCTCACCTGAGAGGCTGCAGCTCACCTGCCTTTGTGTCTCTGTGACATCAGAGCTCACCTGAGAGGCTGCAGCTCACCTGCCTGTTGATCTCTGTGGCATCAGAGCTCACCTGAGAGGCTGCAGCTCACCTGTTTGTTGATCTCTGTGACATCAGAGCTCACCTGAGAGGCTGCAGCTCACCTGTTTGTTGATGTCTATGACATCAGAGCTCACCTGAGAGGCTGCAGCTCACCTGTCTGTCGATCTCTGTGGCATCAGAGCTCACCTGAGAGGCTGCAGCTCACCTGTCTTTGTGTCTCTGAGTCCTGAGGCTACTTTTTAAAATTTTATTTTAATTTTTGTGATTCTCTGTTGATTCACCTTGTTTTGACATGTAATTATGATGCCTCCTTTTTGGACAGTCAGGGCCCAAAGGGAGACAGCGGTGAGATGCGTCACATTGACAAATTTCATTGAAAATTAATCCAAAAGGCGGAAATCGCTCACAAACAAATAAGTAAACAGATGATGTCTCAGTTTTGTGTTGAATCAACGAGATAATCTTGGGTAAGCCTCCTCCGGCAGCTCGTGGAGTTCAGGTCCGAGGGCGACTATCAGGATGTGTGATCTCAGATGACCGGTCCCACTGGTAAACTCCACTCAACAATGACCGCCTCTCAGCAGCACCAAAGAATAACACTCTTTCACTGCAGAAACACACAATTATCCTTTTCTCTCGTCATGCACTGCCCTCTCTCTTT